>NC_057812.1:250782309-250790771 GCF_018294505.1 Triticum aestivum
CACTATAAGTGCGGTTTCGCGACCCTTTTGCGGGTCCAAACCCTATCCCCCCGCCGCCGCGAGCCACCCGATTCCCCTTTCTCCTCTCCCAATTTCTCGCCGCCGGTGACCCTCCGCCCCGCCTCCAGCCGCCATGTGGGGGCGAATGTGGAGCTCCGGACACGGCTCCGGCAGCAGATCCGGCCAGGAGAGAGACCTGGAGCGCGAGCGGCGCGAGGAAGTGGACCAACCGCGGGCTTTCGCCGCCGGCGAGTTTCGACCACCGCGAGACGGTGGAGTACGACCGCCGGCGCGCGTCGTTCTCCTCCGCACGTTCTTCGTACGCTGGATCCTCCTCCTCCTCCGCTGCGGGCTTCCTCCCCGTGAAGAGGGAGTGGTCGGACGAGGAGGAGGAACCGGAGCCGCCGGCGCCGTCCGCCTTCGTCCCGGTGAAGGAGGAACCCGAGGAGCCCGCTCCGCTCGGCCGCCGCGGAGTCATCGGGCCCGAGGACTACGTCGCGGAGTTCGACGCCATCGCCGAGCGGAGCGTGCGCGAGGAGGAGGAGCGTCGGTGCCATGCCGAGGAGCTCGAAGCCCTCGAGTGGCGGCAGGCGATCGCCGACAACGTCGCCGCCAACGAGAAGGCGGACGAGTGGCGCCGCATCCGCAAGGAGCAGTCGGAGAAGTACGTCGATCTGTGCAGCTCCAGCGAGGAGGATTGAGCGTCCGGCTTCTCTCCGGCGTCGTCCAGTTGCCGCGACCTCGTCGCCGTCAGATCCGACCCCCTAGTACTAGTTTAACGTAGTATGTAGTATAACTAAGCTTGTAGTTTGTGATGAACTATGTAGTATGCCATGAACAATGTAGTGTGTGATGAACTCTGTTCGTGCAATTTCTCCCGCGAAACAATTTTTTCAAATTATGCAGATTTAGATACGGGTTCTGCTCGACTGCGTATGTTTTTGACCCGTAAAAATGATTTTCATGGATCGCATTTTTGCGGGATCTACTAGAGTTGCTCTAATGACCAAAAACCTTCACTAGTAAATTCCGCATCGGTTGTGAACACCTCGAGCAGAAATCACGAACGAGGAATTGGGTAAACTACCACGCCGAACCGTCCAAACGATACCTTTACATAGCACTAAAAAAAACTAATGCAGTGCGGCGAGTTTCTTTCTCTACATCCTGCTCAAACTGGTGTAAAGGTGGCTGGTCCTAAGCGAGATTGACACGAAGAAAGGGTGACGAGAGGCTGGACCAAAGCGCCAATAATGCGCCCGATTTACTACTTGTCTCTCCCAAAAACAAATAAGATGAGGGTTTCGTGCTACCTGTCCAACAACACATCCAATGATTCGGCCACGGCGGTCACGCCGGTTGCGCCCCTGGCTACCAATGATTCAATCACGACACCACCATTGCCATTGCTCGCGCCTGTCTACGAACCCAATCAGCAGCTCATATGATACACGCTGGTTCTGGTTGGAAGCTGTCGCCAGTGAGCACATGCAGTAGGACCCGATATCCCGGTTGGGCTGAGGTGGCTTGGATGGTAACATCACATCGCCACACTGCCCCAAGTGAAAACCATGAGCGTGAATGAACACACGAGGAAGGAACCGGTCACATGGTTAGATTATTTACGGTGAAACCAGTCCGCCAGAGTTTAAGTTTTAGATAAAACCAAATTCTCATTTGTTGAACATTATTCATGAGACCTTGTTTTACTATTTGATCTTGTAGTCCAAAGAATTTCATACCATGACATACCGGTGCGCTAGAGTTTAAGTCTTTAGACTTGCACTGATGCTTGCATTTTTCTAAAGAAAATGTTTTCGTTGACTACATAGGTGTATGTGGTCACACCATCATGAATTTTAAAATAATATGTCGGCTCAGTCCCTTTTATAAGGGTAGGCATGCGTTCATATGGTTGACTGTATGCTCATATGTATAAACGTCTTCATTTGTACTATGCTTAAATGGATAGTGATGCTTTTTTACACAAAACAAGAAATGATTTTATCCGCAACCGAAAGGCTGCGCAGGTTACCTTAACTACTACCACCCGGAGCGAGGAAAGAATCCTTCGCTTTACCCCCCACGTGGGGTACCCCTGCGCTCGTGAAGAATCTTGGCCGGTTTGTTACAGCTTATCCGCATCTCTGGCCGTCAGCTGCGCGACGGACGGCCCAGATCTCTTCCAGGGAAAGCGCCGCAGGCCCCAACTGCACGTAAACGACCAGAAAGTCTCTTGTCCCTCCGCGGCCGAGGGCCCCCCGCGCCGCGCGTTTAACGCGCCACCGTTAATTTATCGCTGACGCGTGGGCCCGGATGCCGTGGGCCCTGACAGCGCGGGGTGAGTAAGAGCAGAGTGGAGTTCGCGAAAGCAGCACAAGAAGGGAGACCCGGACGCGACCTGTCACGCGACCCACGCTACTGGTTACTCTTCGCCGCCGCCGCCGCCATTGCCGAGCACGGGAGCGCCGAGACCCACACTGCTCGCTTCGCCATGGACAGCGGCGGCAACAGGAGCGGCGCTGCCGGTGAGCTCAGCGCATTGTGACGCCCCTTGCTCTCTTTTTCTCTCCTGGCTCGTCGTGTGATGTAACCGCGGCGGTTCCCGCGTGTGTGCGTGTGTGCAGGGGGAGGGGACGGCGCGTGCAGCGGCGGCCACCTGTGCCACCTGTGCGGGTACAAGTACGCGAGCGCGCACCCCAGCGCCAAGCAGCGGCGCGCGCACCGCAAGAACTGCGGCGCTGGCGGCGGCAAGTCGCCGCCCACCGCCGCCGCCGCCGCCAGTGCGGAGGCAGAGGAAGAGCGCCAAGGCAAGAAATTGGTGCCAGGTACCGCGCGGTTCCTTTCCCGCTCTGTTTCCGGCGCGTTGCTTGCGTCTGCGCTGTTCTTGCGCTGATGCGTTTGCGTGTCCTCGACGACCCAGGTGAGGATGTCGGAGGAGAGGGAAATGGGGCGCCTGCTTCGGATTCTGGCGCCGTTTTGCCCGGATCTGCGGAGGATGTTGGGAACGCAGTAGATGACGACGACACTGGAGGTTTGCTCCAATTATTCCTCCCCGAATATTCCCCGTTCTTTGTTTTATTTGCCAAAAATCTATGTCGAATGATTTGGTTGCGGTTCGTCAGGTGGAAATTGCTACTCTACTTCTTTTTTCCCTCCCATTTATCAGCCTGCCTATGCAGAGAAGAACTTCCATGATTAGGTGAAATCGTACTGATGTTCAAGGCTGGAATACAGTACAGCGGTTCCTGTCTTCTCGATTAGCGGTGTAATGTTCAGATTATGTGTACTTCGTTGTCAACTTCGGGGTTAGGATAATATTCTTAGGGGTAATGATGATTTGGAAATCCCATACTGTGTGTACATGCCAAAGTTCGGTAGAATAATGCCGCTCAGTAAATTATCGAGGCCGGCAGCTTGTTGTTCCTTAGTACTAGGGGTCTTGTGAAATTGTCAACATCCTGTGCTGGCAGCATAGCACACTGCCAGAAAGTCCAGGGCTATTTAATTATTCACCGTGCCATATGCGTACACTTTCTTCAATGCTCTTCTCACTGCTGTTGTATTTTTGTGATGCGTTACAACTGTAATTAATTTATTCTGTGGATTTATTTTGCAGTGCACTCTTCCTCTAATAGTGCCGGAGTTGACGTCATTATCAATGATGTGACTTCTGAAGGGCCTCCTAAGGCTAATGGAACTGACGTTCAAACTGAAGTTGATCTGCCGCTGCCTGAAAGCGCACCGCATTTTCAAGATTTGTATCCGTCTGAATCACATTGTAGTGGTGATCAGCATCAGGATGCCTCCGCTTCCCATTGTCAGTCAGAGCCTGAAGATGGTGCAAGATTCAGTCCAGACTTCTCTGCAGATGAAACAAGCAAGTCTAATGCTGTGTCCCTGGCATCAGATGCCGCTTCAGGTGAATTTTCTGCACAAACAATTGCTACAGCTGGTAGCACTGATGGTATTGCCGTTACTGAAAACGATTGTATGATCAACACCATTGATGAAGACAAAACTAGTGAGGGCATGTTGGTAAAAGGTAATGAGGTTGATTCGTTCTATCAAGAGAAGCTGCAAACCAAAATTGTTGAGGGGCATAGTCCTACTACAGTGGAGGAAGATCTATATGTCAACAACTTAGGTGTGGTTCCCGGAGAGCAAAACCCCAGTGAAGACACTGAATCCAAGGACGAAAGCAGGGTTATCGAACCTAACCCAGTTGAGCAAGTTTGTACCATCAAGGAACCTGTCGATGTACTTGGGAATAAGGAGCCTTATACTGATAATAATGCCCACACAGATGATACCAGTAGTGATGATTTATCTCAACTTGCTTCTGGTGGTTGTCATTTGGAGGCAGCAGATGTTGTCGAAACACAACAGGAAATTGATTCTACTTCTGTGGTAGCAGATCAGCTGACAAACTCCAAACAGACGGGCCTTGAAGAAGGGTCAAGCTATCCTGGTGCAGGTGAGACTTTGAGTTTTTGTACTGATGATCCTGTACTCTGTATTTTGTACTATTTTTGTTGTTCGGTTGCAAAAGTTTTTGTAAGAAGTGGTGAAGTCTGATTTTGGGCTTTTGGTCAGGTTGAGCCGTCAGAATTCATATTTGTGCATTATACTTATAGTAACCAACATATGATGAAAACGGTCCCTAATTCCTAAATACGGTGGCGTTGTTAGCTTATTGGTTGTTCTATTGAAATCACAAAGATAATTTTATCTTATGCTTGAAATTTAATTATACAGCTCAAATAGGAGGCCTCAGTATCCAATCATCTAGCCCTGTCTACAAGTTAGATAAACTGGAATACCGTAATTTTATTTCACAAGTAACAACATGGTCATAAATATCTCCAACTATTTTATCTCCCTTATGACTATTGTTTATGAACTGACATTCAATGAGCATTCTGCAGATGAGGTTACCCAAGCTGTATCAAGTGCAACAGAGCCTGCTGTGGATAGTCCTGTTGCTGAGGTCATATCAGCTGGTAGTGCTTCTGATGTTACAAAGAAAGATACCTCCGAGGTGACAACAGAAGATGACACACAGAATAATTCAAGCCATACAAGTGATGTCATTTCCATGCCATCTCAAATTGACCCAATAGAGCCTAGCTTAGACCCTACTCAGGAGATCAGTATGAGTAGCGAGCATGATGTTGATGAGAATAAACAAATTGAGAACGTTAGTGTGGACCTTACCTCCCGTGAGACTAATGATGTATGCAGTACGGATAACATCGAAGAGATTAAGCAGATTGAAGAAATCAGTGCAGAAGATGGTACTCTGAAGACCAGCATATTACAGAGTGCAAGTAGTGTTGAGGAAAAAGAACAGATTGAAGAGGTGATAGCAGATCCTGCTTCTGACAGTATCGATGTGATAAGCAGCAGAGACATAATTGTGCAAAAGGAACAGAGTGTTGTCCATGTCGGAACTGCTCATGAGATAAATGTGGTGGATATCCCAGCTATAGTTGAATCAGAGAAGCACGGTGAAGAAACTACCGCAGACCTCCCAGCTATAGTTGAATTAAAGAAGCACGGTGAAGAAACTGCCACAGACCTCCCAGCTATAGTTGAATTAGAGAAGCATGGTGAAGAAACTACCGCAGACCTCCCAACTATAGTTGAATTAGAGAAGCACGGTGAAGAAACTACCGCAGACCCTACTGCTCAGATGACGAACATTATTACAGATAAAGTTGAAGAAAAGAAGCAAGATGAAGAAATTACGCCAGGTCCTGCTCCTCATGCTATTAATGTGATACACGAAGACAATATGCAGAATGAAGACATGACAGAGATCCCTAGTTCTCACGAAAATGTACTTGACGACACAGATATTGTTAAAGAGAAGGGTGAAGAAACTATGTCAGAGCCAACCTCTCACAACACTGATGCGGTAAGCATTGTTGATGCCGTTGAAGGAAAGGAGAAAGAAGAGGTAACTCCAGAATCTACTCTTGATGTTAGCTTGGTCCACACCATTGACAATGTCAAAGGAAAGGAGAGTGAAGAGCCTACTTCGGACCCTACATCCGTCAATGCCGGAGGCAATGCAGGTACTATCCTTGTCGCGGACTCTAGTTCTCACATGAACAGCACACCACAGGGCACAAATGATGCCAAAGAAGAGGACCGGGATGAAAACACTGCCGCGGACCATGCTCGGACTGATGGTGTTGAAGAAAAGAAGCAGAAGGAAGAGACTGCAGCAGAGACCAACACCAAGGATAGCGCAAATGACCATCCAAATGAAGAGATCACAGACAAGGAAATGACAATAGATTCAGATAAGAGCCATGTGTCCCTGAAGTCCCTTCTCTCCGAGAAAGGCATTGAATTTGAAGTTAAAGAAAAGAAGGCGAGCACCAAGGACCGAATGCTGTCGTTCAGGCGCCGATCGTCGAAGGACAACCCTTCGCCTGTCAAGCCTGGTTCCGAGCAGCAAGACTGGAACTCTCCGGCCAGGTTACCGGTGGAGAAGTCGCCGAAAGGGAAGAAGCAGCAGTGGATGCCGTTTATTTGCTGCCACTCCATGAACTGACCGTGCTGAGGGTCTTTCTGGAGTTCATACTAGTGTATCGGTGTGGTTAGGCTTGTCCAGATTTGTAAATGGTCATTCCGGTTTGCTCTGTCGTGTGTCCGCACTGATGATGTCTCAGACTTCAGTTTGTCCCATCATCACTTTTTTGTTTGGAGTTGCTCGGTTATTTGATTCGAGTAGTCCTGTACTTTGTTGATTTCTTCTTCTTAACACTAAAATTCTACTTGCTCAACGAATTCGAGTCCCAATAGTTCCCCAACAGGCCTCGATTCACGTTAGTCACTGATCCAGTCCCTTGTTCATCATGAACTGTTGTGTCCCTCGTTCAGCTGCCCTGTACCATTTTTGTCGTGATCTCTTGTTAGGTTCAGAACTGGAGCTGTCGAATCGTGTAATCGTTTGGTTGGCAGCTTAGTGGTGTCCTAACGTCTGAGTAGCTGTACTAGAGTTCTTGTTTTAATCCATTCCTCGTAAGCAAAAAGAGGCTCTTGATGCATCCAACACCGGCCTTACTTGTGCCCTTAATGAGGTAAAAAATCAAGACTTAGCCAGTTGATGTACATTTATCAGAGAAGGAGCACCTGCATGAACGCACGCTCTAGAAGTAGCATTGTTCTTATCTGATGACTAATTAAATTAAAGAACCATTGTGTCAGCAGTAGTGTGCAATTTGGTGTGCTGGTGTTCTGCATTCTGCACCTGATTGCTTCTCACCATCCCCGGCTACATCCTGCATCACTTATTTGGCCAGCCTGCTCACTCAGAGCATTCACCAATGCTATTTTGTTGCTTTGCATAATTTAGTGGTAAGGAATGTCTACATGTGCTGTAGCAAAACTGTTAATTTGTACCTTCCTTGCAAATAAAGTTATTCTATTCTATTCCTACTATGATTTTAACTGCTATTTCGCACCTTATCTCAATACGGAATGACTAGGGGATTCAGAGAACAAGGTGAAACAGAGCATTACACAGAGATTAGCTACTATCAGAGGAATGCTTCACTCGAATCAAGCAATTACACAGGAGAGTTTATGCCGGCCAGACCATGGCATTGGGTAGGGTTCAACCCCATATACAAAAGAGATTTGACTGCCTCTACGCTTACACGGGTATATAGCCAGCATCGGATCAGCCCAAGAAAGAAGATAAACAGTAGAAGATTGTAGACCCTCGGATCCGGGATGGACGGTGCTCAGTCATCAGCCGCAGCGGGTGAACAGTGAAAGTGTTCATTTTCTTCCGTGATCTTCAGATAGAGCTTCGGGGATGAAATGGCTTCATATTGATGGGTCCTGATAGGGAAACCCCTGCCTACCAAACAATTACTTTTATACTTATGTGGTTTCCCAATCGCAAGTGTAAGTGGCTTAATACTTTCAGATTTGCTATTTCACATCTAGATGTGAAATAGCTATCTCACATCTAAGTCTAGAGCCATTGGATTCTGTCCTGTCTTTAGGATTCGTGCCCACATTTTTTTTCTGCCCCCGCCTCCTGCGTTCGCCCGTTTCTTTGTACGAGCCTGATTCGCATCGATGTGCTCGTTGTTGTTTGTTTTTCCTCGGTTGATTGTGTGCGCACGGCCGGGCTTTTTTTGTTTTTGTTGGCCTGTTATGCACACACAGCTTTGGGTTGTTATACGGATGTCCTTTTGCCAGGCATTAATAGGAAGGCACAGCGATTTCATTCTTTCATGATTAAATGTGTTGTTTTTCCTGCCTAAGATGTGTTGTTTTCCATGGTGGGGTGCAGGGTAGAAATGCACGAGTCGGTTCTGCTGTTTTTTTTTTCACTTTTACGTTTTATTTTTTGTTTATTTGTGTTAAAGTTATGAACTTTTTAAAATTTAAATGCTTGTAAATTCATGATTTTTAAAAAGAATCATGATAATTTT